>NW_026599612.1:265000-267500 GCF_023634155.1 Falco peregrinus | reverse complement strand
CATGGCATGTACGTAACCCTAACCCTAACCCTAACCCTATCCCTAACCCTAACCATAACCCTAACCCTAATCCTAAACCTAACCCTAATCCTGACCCTAAGAGTCCTAACCCTAGACGGAACTCTAAACCTCAGCTGTGCATGGCAGGTACATAACCCTAACCCTAACCCAAACCCTAACCCTAACCCTAACCCTAACGCTAACCCTAAACCGAACCCTAATCCTGACCCTAAGGGTCCTAACCCTTGACGGAACTCTAAACCTCAGCTGTGCATGGCATGTACGTAACCCTAACCCTAATCCTAACCTGAACCCTAACCCTAACCCTAACCCTAACCCTAACCCTAACCCTAACGCTAACCCTAACCCTAACTCTGACCCTAAGAGGCCGAACCCAAAACGGAACTCTTAACCTCAGCTGTGCATGGCATGTACCTAACCCTAACCCTAACCCTAACCCTAACCCTAACCCTAACCCTAACCCTAACCCTAAACCTAACCCTAACCCTAAGAGGCCTAACCCTAAACGCAACTCTAAACCTCAGCTGTGCATGGCATGTACGTAACCGTAACCCTAACCCTAACCCTAACCCTAACCCTAACCCTGACCCTAAGAGGCCTAACCCAAAACGGAACTCTAAACCTCAGCTGTGCATGGCATGCACTTAACCGTAACCGTAACCCTAACCCTAACCTTAACCCTAACCCTAACCCTAAGAGGCCTAACCCTATACGCAACTCTAAACCTCAGCTGTGCATGGCAGGTACATAACCCTAACCCTAACCCTAACCCTAACCCTAACCCTAACCCTAACCCTAACCCTAATCCTGACCCTAAGGGTCCTAACCCTTGACGGAACTCTAAACCTCAGCTGTGCATGGCATGTACATAACCCTAACCCTAACCCTAACCCTAACCCTAACCCTAACCCTAACCCTAAGAGGCCTAACCCTAAACGCAACTCTAAACCTCAGCTGTGCATGGCATGTATGTAACCCTAACCCTAACCCTAACCCTAACCCTAACCCTAACCCTAACCCTAACCCTAACCCCAATCCTGACCCTAAGGGTCCTAACCCTTGACGGAACTCTAAACCTCAGCTGTGCATGGCATGTACATAACCCTAACCCTAACCCTAACCCTAACCCTAACCCTAACCCTAACCCTAACCCTAACCCTAACCCTAACCCTAAGAGGCCTAACCCTAAACGCAACTCTAAACCTCAGCTGTGCATGGCATGTACGTAACCCTAACCCTAACCCTAACCCTAACCCTAACCCTGACCCTAAGAGGCCGAAACCAAAACGGAACTCTAAACCTCAGCTGTGCATGGCATGTACCTAACCCTAACCCTAACCCTAACCCTAACCCTAACCCTAACCCTAACCCTAACCCTAATCCTGACCCTAAGGGTCCTAACCCTTGACGGAACTCTAAACCTCAGCTGTGCATGGCATGTACATAACCCTAACCCTAACCCTAACCCTAACCCTAACCCTAACCCTAACCCTAAGAGGCCTAACCCTAAACGCAACTCTAAACCTCAGCTGTGCATGGCATGTACGTAACCCTAACCCTAACCCTAACCCTAACCCTAATCCTGACCCTAAGGGTCCTAACCCTTGACGGAACTCTAAACCTCAGCTGTGCATGGCATGTACCTAACCCTAACCCTAACCCTAACCCTAACCCTAACCCTAACCCTAACCCTAACCCTAATCCTAAACCTAACCCTAATCCTGACCCTAAGAGGCCTAACCCTAAACGCAACTCTAAACCTCAGCTGTGCATGGCATGCACTTAACCCTAACCCTAACCCTAACCCTAACCCTAACCCTAACCCTAACCCTGACCCTAAGAGGCCTAACCCAAAACGGAACTCTAAACCTCAGCTGTGCATGGCATGCACTTAACCGTAACCGTAACCCTAACCCTAACCTTAACCCTAACCCTAACCCTAAGAGGCCTAACCCTAAACGCAACTCTAAACCTCAGCTGTGCATGGCATGTACGTAACCGTAACCCTAACCCTAACCCTAACCCTAACCCTAACCCTAACCCTGACCCTAAGAGGCCTAACCCAAAACGGAACTCTAAACCTCAGCTGTGCATGGCATGCACTTAACCGTAACCCTAACCCTAACCCTAACCCTAACCCTAAACTTAACCCTAACCCTAAGAGACCTAACCCTAAACGGAACTCTAAACCTCAGCTGTGCATGACAGGTACATAACCCTAACCCTAACCCTAACCCTAACCCTAACCCTAACCCTAACCCTAACCCTAACCCTAATCCTGACCCTAAGGGTCCTAACCCTTGACGGAACTCTAAACCTCAGCTGTGCATGGCATGTACATAACCCTAACCCTAACCCTAACCCTAACCCTAACCCTAACCCTAACCCTAAGAGGCCTAACCCTAAACGCAACTCTAAACCTCAGCTGTGCATGGCATGTACGTAACCCTAACCCTAACCCTAACCCTAACCCTAACCC
>NW_026599612.1:255000-257500 GCF_023634155.1 Falco peregrinus | reverse complement strand
AACCCTAAGAGACCTAACCCTAAACGGAACTCTAAACCTCAGCTGTGCATGGCATGTACGTAACCCTAACCCTAACCCTAACCCTATCCCTAACCCTAACCATAACCCTAACCCTAATCCTAAACCTAACCCTAATCCTGACCCTAAGAGTCCTAACCCTAGACGGAACTCTAAACCTCAGCTGTGCATGGCAGGTACATAACCCTAACCCTAACCCAAACCCTAACCCTAACACTAACCCTAACCCTAACGCTAACCCTAAACCGAACCCTAATCCTGACCCTAAGGGTCCTAACCCTTGACGGAACTCTAAACCTCAGCTGTGCATGGCATGTACGTAACCCTAACCCTAATCCTAACCTGAACCCTAACTCTGACCCTAAGAGGCCGAACCCAAAACGGAACTCTTAACCTCAGCTGTGCATGGCATGTACCTAACCCTAACCCTAACCCTAACCCTAACCCTAACCCTAACCCTAACCCTAAACCTAACCCTAACCCTAACCCTAAGAGGCCTAACCCTAAACGCAACTCTAAACCTCAGCTGTGCATGGCATGTACGTAACCGTAACCCTAACCCTAACCCTAACCCTAACCCTAACCCTAACCCTGACCCTAAGAGGCCTAACCCAAAACGGAACTCTAAACCTCAGCTGTGCATGGCATGCACTTAACCGTAACCGTAACCCTAACCCTAACCTTAACCCTAACCCTAACCCTAAGAGGCCTAACCCTATACGCAACTCTAAACCTCAGCTGTGCATGGCAGGTACATAACCCTAACCCTAACCCTAACCCTAACCCTAACCCTAACCCTAACCCTAACCCTAATCCTGACCCTAAGGGTCCTAACCCTTGACGGAACTCTAAACCTCAGCTGTGCATGGCATGTACATAACCCTAACCCTAACCCTAACCCTAACCCTAACCCTAACCCTAACCCTAAGAGGCCTAACCCTAAACGCAACTCTAAACCTCAGCTGTGCATGGCATGTATGTAACCCTAACCCTAACCCTAACCCTAACCCTAACCCTAACCCTAATCCTGACCCTAAGGGTCCTAACCCTTGACGGAACTCTAAACCTCAGCTGTGCATGGCATGTACATAACCCTAACACTAACCCTAACCCTAACCCTAACCCTAACCCTAACCCTAACCCTAACCCTAAGAGGCCTAACCCTAAACGCAACTCTAAACCTCAGCTGTGCATGGCATGTACGTAACCCTAACCCTAACCCTAACCCTAACCCTAAACCTGACCCTAAGAGGCCGAAACCAAAACGGAACTCTAAACCTCAGCTGTGCATGGCATGTACCTAACCCTAACCCTAACCCTAACCCTAACCCTAACCCTAACCCTAACCCTAACCCTAACCCTGACCCTAAGAGGCCTAACCCAAAACGGAACTCTAAACCTCAGCTGTGCATGGCATGCACTTAACCCTAACCCTAACCCTAACCCTAACCCTAACCCTAACCCTAACCTAACCTTAACCCTAACCCTAAGAGACCTAACCCTAAACGGAACTCTAAACCTCAGCTGTGCATGGCATGCACTTAACCCTAACCCTAACCCTAACCCTAACCCTAACCCTAACCCTAACCTAACCTTAACCCTAACCCTAAGAGACCTAACCCTAAACGGAACTCTAAACCTCAGCTGTGCATGGCATGTACGTAACCCTAACCCTAACCCTAACCCTATCCCTAACCCTAACCATAACCCTAACCCTAATCCTAAACCTAACCCTAATCCTGACCCTAAGAGTCCTAACCCTAGACGGAACTCTAAACCTCAGCTGTGCATGGCAGGTACATAACCCTAACCCTAACCCAAACCCTAACCCTAACACTAACCCTAACCCTAACGCTAACCCTAAACCGAACCCTAATCCTGACCCTAAGGGTCCTAACCCTTGACGGAACTCTAAACCTCAGCTGTGCATGGCATGTACGTAACCCTAACCCTAATCCTAACCTGAACCCTAACTCTGACCCTAAGAGGCCGAACCCAAAACGGAACTCTTAACCTCAGCTGTGCATGGCATGTACCTAACCCTAACCCTAACCCTAACCCTAACCCTAACCCTAACCCTAACCCTAACCCTAACCCTAACCCTAACCCTGACCCTAAGAGGCCTAACCCAAAACGGAACTCTAAACCTCAGCTGTGCATGGCATGCACTTAACCGTAACCGTAACCCTAACCCTAACCTTAACCCTAACCCTAACCCTAAGAGGCCTAACCCTATACGCAACTCTAAACCTCAGCTGTGCATGGCAGGTACATAACCCTAACCCTAACCCTAACCCTAACCCTAACCCTAACCCTAACCCTAACCCTAACCCTAATCCTGACCCTAAGGGTCCTAACCCTTGACGGAACTCTAAACCTCAGCTGTGCATGGCATGTACATAACCCTAACCCTAACCCTAACCCTAACCCTAACCCTAACCCTAACCCTAAGAGGCCTAACCCTAAACGCAACTCTAAACCT
>NW_026599612.1:230000-232500 GCF_023634155.1 Falco peregrinus | reverse complement strand
CTAACCCTAAACCTAACCCTAACCCTAACCCTAACCCTAACCCTAAACCTAACCCTAATCCTGACCCTAAGAGGCCTAACGTTTGACGGAACTCTAAACCTCAGCTGTGCATGGCATGTACATAACCCTAACCTTAACCCTAACCCTAACTCTAACCTTAACCCTAACCCTAACCCTGACCCTAAGAGGCCTAACCCTTGACGGAACTCTAAACCTCAGCTGTGCATGGCATGCAGTTAACCCTAACCCTAACCCTAACCCTAACCCTAACCCTAATCCTAACCTTAACCCTAACCCTAACCCTAAGAGGCCTAACCCTAAACGCAACTCTAAACCTCAGCTGTGCATGGCATGCACGTAACCGTAACCGTAACCGTAACCGTAACCCTAACCCTAATCCTAACCCTAACCCTAACCCTAACCCTAACCCTAACCCTAACCGTAATCCTAACCCTAACCCTAACCCTAACCCTAACCTTAACCCTAATCCTAACACTAACCCTGACCCAAAGAGGCCGAATCCAAAACGCAACTCTAAACCTCAGCTGTGCATGGCATGCACTTAACCCTAACCCTAACCCTAACCCTAACCCTAACCCTAACCCTAACCCTAACGCTAACCCTAACCCTAACTCTAATCCTGACCCTAAGGGGCCTAACCCAAAGCTTAACTCTAAACCTCAGCTGTGCATGGCATGCACGTAACCGTAACCGTAACCCTAACCCTAACCCTAACCCTAACCCTAACCCTACACCCTAACCGTAATCCTAACCCTAACCCTAACCCTAACCTTAACCCTAACCCTAAGAGGCCTAACCCTAAACGCAACTCTAAACCTCAGCTGTGCATGGCATGTAGGTAACCCTAACCCTAACCCTAACCCTAACCTTAACCCTAAAGCTAACCCTAACCCTAACCCTGACCCTAAGACGCCTAACCGAAAACGGAACTCTAAACCTCAGCTGTGCATGGCATGCACTTAACCGTAACCGTAACCGTAACCGTAACCGTAACCGTAACCCTAACCCTAACCCTAACCCTAACCCTAACCCTAACCCTAACCGTAATCCTAACCCTAACCCTAACCCTAACCCTAACCCTGACCCTAAGAGGTCGAAACCAAAACGGAACTCTAAACCTCAGCTGTGCATGGCATGTACCTAACCCTAACCCTAACCCTAACCCTAACCCTAACCCTAACCCTAACCCTAACCCTAACCCTAACACTAATACTGACCCTAAGGGTCCTAACCCTTGACGGAACTCTAAACCTCAGCTGTGCATGGCATGTACATAACCCTAACCCTAACCCTAACCTTAACCCTAACCCTAACCCTGATCCTAAGAGGCCGAACCCAAAATCGAACTCTAAACCTCAGCTGTGCATGGCATGTACCTAACCCTAACCCTAACCCTAACCCTAACCCTAACCCTAACCCTAACCCTAACCCTAACCCTAACCCTAAACCTAACCCTAATCCTGACCCTAAGAGGCCTAACGTTTGACGGAACTCTAAACCTCAGCTGTGCATGGCATGTACATAACCCTAACCTTAACCCTAACCCTAACCCTAACCTTAACCCTAACCCTAACCCTGACCCTAAGAGGCCTAACCCAAAACGGAACTCTAAACCTCAGCTGTGCATGGCATGCAGTTAACCCTAACCCTAACCCTAACCCTAACCCTAACCCTAACCCTAACCCTAATCCTAACCTTAACCCTAACCCTAAGAGGCCTAACCCTAAACGCAACTCTAAACCTCAGCTGTGCATGGCATGTAGGTAACCCTAACCCTAACCCTAACCCTAACCTTAACCCTAACCCATACCCCTAACCCTAACCCTGACCCTAAGAGGCCTAACCCAAAACGGAACTCTAAACCTCAGCTGTGCATGGCATGCACTTAACCCTAACCCTAACCCTAACCCTAACCCTAACCCTAACCCTAACCCTAATCCTAACACTAACCCTGACCCTAAGAGGCCGAACCCAAAACGGAACTCTAAACCTCAGCTGTGCATGGCATGTACGTAACCCTAACCCTAACCCTAACCCTAACCCTAACCCTAACCCTAACCCTAACCCTAACCCTAACCCTAACCCTAACCCTAACCCTAACGCTAACCCTAACCCTAACTCTAATCCTGACCCTAAGGGGTCTAACCCAAAACGGAACTCTAAACCTCAGCTGTGCATGGCATGTACCTAACCCTAACCCTAACCCTAACCCTAACCCTAATCCTAACCCTAACCATAACCCTAACCCTAACCCTAAACCTAACCCTAATCCTGACCCTAAGTGGCCTAACCCAAAACGGAACTCTAAACCTCAGCTGTGCATGGCAGGTACATAACCCTAACCCTAACCTTAACCCTAACCCTAACCCTAACCCTAACCCTTACCCTAACCCTAACCCTAAACCTAACCCTAATCCTGTCCCTAAGTGGCCTAACCCTTGACGGAACTCTAAACCTCAGCTGTGCATGGCATGCACAT